>NC_048300.1:112993715-113017507 GCF_013100865.1 Trachemys scripta elegans
TTTTTTTTTTTTTTTTTTTTTTTGTGCTTGGGGCGGCAAAAATGCTGGAGCCAGCCCTGCCCAGAACTTCACTGAGAAACACCAACTGACATTCTGATTCTGCATTTTCCATACTCTACTACCAAGGAGACAGATGGTTTGGTCTGAAGCTGAGCAATCTTATTTGCAAAATAATTTGCCAATTCCCCATTGAGAAATACTCTACACTGTCCCAGATGAAAACAACCTGCATTAACCAGATCTGAATGCTGGCGTGCGGAAGATATCTTTCTTTGCCTGCAGCACAGCCATGATATAATAATTTTTATAACTGTCACAATTCATTAGCCTCAGAACAGGACTTCTGCAACCAATGCTCTAGCAGTCTTCTCTCCTGTTTGATCAGTGGCAGATCATCTGAAAACCATGGTGACTTGTGAGAATAAAGTCAGGATAACAGCATTTAGAAGCATAGCTGAGTTCTAGAAAATATACAATAGGAAACAACTTTGCATAGAACGGAGATGGGCAGGAATATGGAATAGGTCTTTTCCATCTCTAATTTCTATGATTTAACAACTCTGCATTATAGACCTATTTTCAAAATCCTGGGCATCATATACAGATCATGGCTACACTTAGAAAGATTGTGGAACAGCAACAGATATTTATTTCGATATGCACTGAAGTTACCTGAAAAACAATCTATTGATTCCCCTAGTTCAATTAAAGCATGGGCAACTTTCCTGGGAACTCCATATGACATTTTATGGTTTTTACATTAATCTTGCTAAATGCTAATTTAGAGGTTCTTAAAAGAAGTGATACTGCAGGGTTTGAAAAGCTACAAAACTGAGCGCTAAGCCTGCTATTTATGGTGAACAAGAACTGTATTGTTGAGTCCCCTCCAATTTAAAAGGAATAAACAGCTATATGCTGCTTAGTATGTACCATATTTAACTATAACATGTTTTCAGTCCACCTTCTATTGTGTATATTTTTAAATGTAACTTACTACATATCTCTTGCCTTCTTGTACTTTCTTTCCCTTCCTGGCTTCTTGCCAAATTTTCTTTCCTGGAATAACTCTTGGGGCCTGATTTCCACAGTTGCTGAGCACCTATCACTCACATTGACTTCATTTGGAGAGTGGATACTCAACATTTGTGAACATCAGGCTCATAGCATTTCATTTCCTGTGCTGTCTTAAACATGTTTCCTCTTTTCCTCCTCCCACCCACTTAACTCTCTTTCTTTCCCTACGTTGTGTTCTCTAGCTCCTCCTTTATATATTCTCCCTCCTTCTGCCCATAAAATCTTTCTTTAAATACCATATTTCTCTTGTGTAACAATCTATCACTCATATTGATGATAGTTTTGATGGCTTAGATATCAGAAGTTTATGGCACTTGCCTGGGAGGGCTTCCTGTTCTGCATAGGCAAGCAGATTCTTCAAGCTCTCCAATACTGGATTTTTTTTAAAAACACTAGACTTTTTCATAAAATACTGATATCATCATCACAGCACCGTGGCTTTGAAGTTTCTGTAGTTTAATGATGCTGAACAGTAAAATCTAAGAACAGAATTTAAAAAAAATCTCTCTCTACCAATTAATCAGAAACATCAGAGAGGCCAGATTCTTATACCATAACAGCCCTCCCAGAAACACACAGAGCCGCATTCTGATCTCACCTGGGTGTAAATCAAGAGTAACTCCATTAAAGATCAACAACGGTGAGAGACAAAAGTCAGGCCTACATTGCATGAGGTACAGTTGTTGGTGTCATTAGGCATAATCCTAGGTAACTCAGGAGGGTGGAAGACCACGAGTGTCAATGAAGCCTTCCTGCACTAGGCCTAAATGAACCAAAGTCCCTCCATGTTTAAACTCTAATCGACCTCAAAAGCCAGATGCAGAAATCGGAATGCGTAACAGCCAGTTATCAGTTGCAACACTGCTCATACCGGTACCAAGCGGTAATAATGAGGCCTGCATACTTCTGGCTGAAAGGCAAGATAACAAATTAAAGGAAAGGGACAAGATAATAATTCAAAGAAAAGTTACTAACAAGTTGGACTTTTAGCTGCCAAGATGATTTAACTGCTTAAATGTAATTGCTACCTGCTTAATGTAATTATTATAGGAGGAGGGGGGTGGAAGGGGAGGAGGGAAAAGCTTAGCTGCAAAATGTATAAAAAGAGAAAAGCTGCTTATGATGGTGTGCTTGATCTGAGACGTGCCAGTCTCCTTGCACCGCTTTGAGATCTCAAATAAACTTTGATTGCTTCTCCACCCTGGTGTGTTTATTGGCGCAAAGCACACCGGGCAACGAACCCCGCTGTTGCTTTCCTCGGGCACTCTGTGCCGGCAACACACCCACACATATGCACATCTTGAGGACTAAGGATTCTGTCTTTTATGATTTAGAATCAACATCACAACTTGCTGTGACCCAAAGCAGAACTGCCTACAATATGTATAAAAATATCCCCAAAGATATAGGAAGGGATTACATTGCCCAGATTCAAAAGTGTCTACCTGGAGTATCTGTAGATGAAATCCACATCTATATCAGAATGACAGAACTGGAGACTGGACTGCAGTGTTGCTTTTTTAGTCAGGAACTGGCACTGACATGTGGCATGTGAGAGGTGCCCTGCAGCCATTTTCCTCTTGTTTCCCTCCATCCTCATCTTCATGCTCCCACACATGTTCACAAAAGCATCCAAATGCTGAAATAGCCTGGATATAAAGCTATAGAGAAACACTGATACAATGTAAATTACACAACCTCTTGGCACTATTTGAATCACACCAGCCCTAGCCTGGTCTACATTTATTCTAAGCATGCCTCATTATCATTTCTAAACCAGCTCTCTTTTGATGTTTATATTGCAAGTTGCATGGGTTTAGTTTTTATTACTTGATGTTTTCCTTCCTCAATTCTATTAACATTCTTACCAACTCTCCTTAAGTAGCTAATTTCCATAACTTCTCTCATCCTGTTCTGTGTTTGATCTTCAACTCTTCCAAGGAATGTAAATAACTGTAATAAAAAAATCAAGATTAAAAAAAGAGAGTCTTCTATCAAGTGAGCAGCTTCATAACAAATGCTTATTAGAAACAAAAATAAAACGTCAAGAAAGGGAGAGCGGAAGTTCCAATCCAGACTATTAAACAGGCAGTACATAGAAAATGCAATGTTGCCAGTCCCATCAGATAGAGATGTGATGGGAAAAAGGACTGGTCAACATGGTTAGTATGCACATGCTTAGGGAGTCTGTCCATATTGAAGAAAAAATGTCCATATTGAAGAAAAATGTAACCCACTGTTCATTGTGTGAATTACAGGTCTTCCTCTGTGCCCAATTTGTTAGGAGAGAATTGGACTTACTACTCAGCCACCATAAGATGGAAACAAGAAAACCAGAGTCAGGAAAAATCTGGCCTTGGCTTAGGCAGACTTAACAAAAACATCTGCACAATTGCAGTGTTACTAACAAGGACAGATTCATGAGAAGGGGGAGGAAGTGTGAATAACTGACCTTGTTCTGTGTTTGTAATTATAAGTTTCTTGCTGAAGTTGCTTTGCTGATAAGTAGAATAATGAATTATTATTTGCTGTTGCTGGTGAGATTTTTAGCCTATTAGAATTCATTATGAGTTATGTGCTTGATCCAGAGAAAACCTATAAAGAGTTTTGTTACAGAGTATACTTTGGAGAAGTTTGGATTTTCTATGAGCAAAGAGTCACTGGCATAAAACTCCCCAACAGCTAGGAGTAATGCTGGCAACTGGAAATCTGTTGCTGCCACTCAACACCACCTCAGACTTTGGGTAACTATATTCTGGAGTGTTCTAGACTACTGCATTTTGATGTGTGCTTTGTTCTTAAGAAAAACAAAGATTTTTGGGTAGAGGCACTCGTGCTTACCAATTATTCATCAGACGGAGGTGCTGTGTCACCCACTGATTTATTTCTTGACGCTGCCTGGAAAACAGAATAATTACCATAGCTTTGGGTTCAGATAACCCCAGGTAACAAATCCACAGAGGATGTGAGTCTGTTACAGTTCTTAGCTTGAGAACCTGGTTCTTTAGCTTATGTGACAGCCACTCATGCTTTTAGCTCTAGAATTCCCCAGTTCAGTCATTGGGGTCAGCCAAGATAGTGGCCATCACACGGAACCAGTTACAGGAAAAACTACCATATATGAGACTAGGAAAGAACAGAACACTTTTGGTTGTCACCGTTACCAACCAAGGTTTAACGGTATGGTGTGTGGACATAAATGATGCTTATAACCAACCACATCACTAATTGGTTACAAATTCAATTAAAAGTTGTAGGTCTTGTCTATAGGAGAGAAGTTTGGGGTTCTACCCATTGTTTGGTCCTCCTGTTATGCCTATAACACATCCATCCACAGATAAAATGGTCCCAGTGATGAGTTGGAAATCAGACCACCAGTTGGTGACTGAAATATAGTTAGTGATAAAGATATGCTTTTAGAATGGTTGCTATGGTGAATAGCCATATTCAGAACATATATTTAAGAATTATTATCGCCATCTTAGCTCAGTCTCACTGTAAAATGAGGTTTCTAATTGGTAATATCATAAGTATACTGGTCCAGATCCTCAAAGGTACCTATGCATCTAACTCACATTGAATTCAATGGGAACTAGGCTCCTAAACCTTTGAGGATCTGGGCCTTTGCACTTATTTCCCACTGAACTCTGGTAAATGTAAGACTAACTGGGGTTAACTAGCAACAATCACAGCTCTGCAAGAAGACATTAGAATGGTAAAAACACCTCATTTTTGCTTGATTTTTGTAACCAAATTTTTTTATGGCAGATATTTGTGAATATCTAAATTTATTCACAAATTCCTTGCCTGCCCTTCTGGATGAAAGTTCATTGAAAGAATCAATTAAACAAGTGTATTTGATCTCCAGATGTGCACGTCCTGGGGTATGTTTTACATCAGCCAGGGACACAATGCTATGGTAAGTGATGATTAATGCTCAGCTGACTATTTCACAGAGCAACAGACAAACTTTTGATCGATGTGAAGGAATGCTGTCCAGCTGAAAAAGCAGAACTGAGAAATTGACCTAATTAGAACACACAATTAGTGACCAACTATGAGTAGTTTAAATGACTTGCTTAGCATCACATAGGAATTCTGTGGCAGCTTTATGCTTTCTCCCAGGCAGGTAAACAAACTGGCCTGGCTCGCCAGGGTGCTTACCCTGGCAAGCCACGTGCCAGAGGTTGCCGACCCCTGGCGTAGAAGGTCAAAACCAGGAAGGTGAACTATTGGATCGGTCACAAGATCAGCAGTGTCTATGTTTGAAGCTTGTTCTTGCCACCTAGCGTGCCACTTCAGAGGTAATATCAAGGTTCTTTAAAGGAATTGTCCAAATGGGGTGCCTGGAGCCAAGCCAGTAGATCAGTGGATTAGACATACCTTTAAAAAGGGATAGATGTGACTGATCTTGTACCCTAAGGACAGGGCTGGCTCTAGGCACCAGCAAAGCAAGCAGTTGTTTGGGGTGGTAAATTTTCAGGGGCGCAAGAATCCAGCTTGGGAGCTGAGAACCAACAGGAGGCCCTGGGAGCTGTAGTTCCTTGGTTAGCTCCCTACGTATAGAGCCAGCCCTGGAGCTGGGAAAGAACTACATTTCCCAGCATTCCCTAGGCCACAATTAACAGGAAAGGGAGGGGGAAGGAGTGTGGAATTGAAACCTCATGCTGCAGCTTGCTGTGAATGGTAGGGACAGAGCCTGCTCTAGGTTTTTTGCCGCCTTCCACCCCAGCCCTGGGCTCCCCCCGCATCCCTGTGTTGCCCTAGCCCTGGACTCTCCCCCGCCCACACCCCCTGCCGCCCCAGCTCTGGCCCCAAACCGCACTCCCCTGCTGCCCCAGCCCTAGGCTCGCCCCTCACCCGCACCTCCTGCCCCAGCTCTGGCCTCCATTCGCATCTCCTGCTGCCCCAGCCCTGGGCTCTTCCCTCCCGCACCCGCACCCTCTGCTGTCCCAGCTCTTCCCCCCTCCCCTGCACCTCCTGCCGCCCCAGCCCTGGGCTCTCCCCCAAAGAAAGAATTGGGTGGACTAAATGGACAGTGCCCCTCTCTATCTGAAGCCTAGCAAGGGAGGTACACGGATCCCACTAGAATTTAAAATGAAAAGTAAGGGAGGGGAGGCTCTGGACCTGGGCAGCTTTAGATACAGTATCAGGCACATAGGAGGATTTACACTTCTGAGCCATGGAAGCAGAAATTGACGTTTCCGTTCCATATTTAGCTAATATTCAGAAAGGGAATCCAGCACCTGCCTTCCAGATTTGAACACCTCAAAATTCAGGAGTGCTCAAGCTCAATTTGGGCAGCTGTTACTTCATTTCTCCCAAATAAAATATACTGATCCACTGTAACTTGCTATAGAAAAAGTAGAATAAATTGAGCAAGAAATGCTTCCCAGTGGTTATTAGGACTGGAATTGCTATTTTCAACAGTCATTGCTTTTTTTTTTTTTTAGTTTTGGTTTTATTTGTTTAAAAGGAAGACAGTGATATTGCATTGGCAAATTCCCCATAGAAACAAAGAATGGAACAAAAGAATAATAAAGGCACCTCAACTTTTCCTCATTTATGTAGGACAGTCTTATAATATGCATCTAGATATCCTTCAATCACATAAGCTGAAAATTGTTCCACTTTACTGCAGTTCTGTAACCATGTGGGAACCAATCCTGTCTGTGTTCTGTGCACATCCAAAATTCCTGATGAATGACCCGCCCTGGGAGCGAGTTACCAGTGACCCAGGGCTGGGGTGGCAGGAAGGTGTAGTTGGCGGGGGTGGGGGAAGAGAGAGAGAGAGCCCAGGGCTGGCGGGGGGGCAGCCAAAAATTTTTTTGCTTGGGGCAGCAAAAAACCTAGAGCCAGCTCTGCCCAAGGAGCAGATTTCACAAGGTGACTTGTCACTTGATGTCAGAAGGGGCAAGACTGCACAGGACCAGCAGCCTGGCCAGATTGGTTGGTCGGTCTCATGGTACCAGTTATTATACACATAGTGTCATTCAGCTGAGTGTCCACTAGTCCTGTGTGAAAGAAACTGAGCCACACCGGGGAGCAATACTCTACCACAGAACAGAACAAGGAAAGCCCAGAGCTTCTCGGTGTCTGTGCATTGGTTCCCCAGGTTGAACCAGCTAGTTTGCTGATCACGTTGTTGTTGTCTTTATTTTCAGTGAGGTCTTGGTAAGAGATCCCTGGAATATCTAGGTGTGGTCCAATGTAACAACACCTACATTAGGGTTACCATACGTCCGGATTTTCCCGGACATGTCCGGCTTTTTGGGCTCCAAATCCCGTCCGGGGGTAAATCCCAAAAAGCCAGATATGTCCGGGAAAATCTGGACATGCGGGGCCGGCGGTGCGGTGCCGGGCCGGGGGCTCAGGGGCCGGGCCGGCGGTGCGGGGGCCGGGCCGGGGACCGGCAGTGCTGGGCGGGCTGGGGGTGCTCGGCCGGGTCCAGGGCCCAAGCCAACCCAGGCTGGAGACGCCGGGGGGGCCAGACTGGGCCGCGCCTCCTCCCCCCACACACCCCTTACCTGCTTCAGGCTTCCCGCGAATCAAATGTTCGTGGGAAGCAGGGGAGGGGGCGGAGTTGGGGGGGGCGTGGGCGGGGCTGGGGGCAGGGTCGTGGCGCCATGGAGTGTCCTCCTTTTGGAGGCTCAAAATATGGTAACCCTAACCTACATGCACAGGCTTTGGGTCATGGTCCAGCCTGTGGCCATTCAGGAAGATGTTAAGATGTTTGTTGGCTTTCGTGTGGTTTAGATGGAAACAGCTGGACACTGTCTTTCTGACACTTGGCTTAAATCACCACCTTTTACAATAATGGGTCATCTCTTTTCTGCATCCAGGATTTCTTCTAGGTGACTGAAATCCTGGGCCTGCACTACCCGACAGATGGCATCTGCATAGATTAAAACTCCTGGCAGTGGTGCAGAGAAGGTCGTTTGTGAAAAAGTTGAAAATTGTTAAGTATCGGAGGGGTAGCCATGTTAGTCTGGATCTGTAAAAAGCAACAGAGTGTACTGTGGCACCTTTAAGACTAACAGATGTATTGGAGCATAAGCTTTCGTGGGTGAATGCCCACTTCGTCAGATGAAGAGATACTTCTGCTGGTGTGCTGAGACCACAGCCTACTTCTAACATAAACAATACCTTAGCCAGTTTGTACCTCATTTTCCAAATCTGTAAAATATGGATAATCCATGCCTAGTTCACCAGGATGCAGGGAGGCTTCATGAATAAAGGTTTGTAAAGCACCTTGATATTCTTGCATGGAGGATGCTAGAAACGGGAAAGATATACTGAACCATAAAATAAGCAATAATAAATCAATTTTTAATTATTGTTCTTTCACTTCTCTTTATTTAAAATCTGCAAAATAGGATTATGATACTTCACTATTTACCTTCTTCAAAGAGCTACTGTGTGATTTAATTTATATTTATATGCATACATACAGAAAGATGCTTTTATCATATCCTCAGATAACTGAGAACAGAATTTGGCTCAGTATTATTGCTTAGCTTATTATACAGCAGACAGGCTCCCATTGTTCACGTCAACCATTCTGTTTCTAACAGAAAAAATATCATCCAAATTGGTCAGGGGATTTCATACCAATATAATTATCCCAAATTCAAGAGAAACAATATCTGAATGCACATTACAGAGTGATTGCTATACACTAATTCTAGGAATTCTCTTCCTCCCCTCGCTCCCTCCCCTCCCCAGTTCTTCTATAATTCTCTCCTGCTACCTAAGAAAAGTGAGAGTTTAGGGCAAACAACTGAATTTCAGTGTCCAGGCATGAACCAATATTTTAATGGCTTCAAGTTTGAAATCAAGTTTTTCAGCCACCCAGTATTTTAGCAAGATGATTTCTTTTAGGGGGAAGCAAAATGTTCTTGGTTTTGTTTTGTAGCTAGGATGCTTCATTCTTATCTATTTATTCATAGTGTGATAGTGCAAAGTGGCCCTCATGAGGATTCTACTCTGCTAGGCATTGCACAGCTACAAAGATAGAGTCTCTGCTGCAAAGAGCTTACCACATAAGGAAGGCAGCATACAAAGGATTCAGGAGAGGGATACAGTGAAGTGTGTACAAAAATTATTTTCCTTTTTAAGTAAGTTCTATGTATTATAGCTGCTAGCACCACCTGTTATCAAGATTGCCCAACACGACCCATTATAACACCCTGTTTTCAGTTACTTATAACTTTGCCAACCTTTGAAATTTTCCATGTCAGGTCTGCCTCAGGTTTTTTCGTTCAGCCAAAAATGATTCAGCTGTTTCTGAGAAGGAAGATAGGGACACTGGTAAAGTGTGTGTCATTCTCACTGAGTACAGAATGATATTAGCCTTTTTTTCATTGGCATCACATTGCTGACTCATATTCAATTTGTGACTCACAATAAACCCCAGATCCTCTTCAGCAGTAGCACCACCTAGCCAGTTATTCCCCATTTTGTAGTTGTGATTCAGTCGATTTTCCTTAGTAAGTTTAGTATTTTGCCCTTGTCTTGATTGAATATAAGTTTGTTTATTTCAGACCAATTCTCCAATTTATCCAATTTTCATCAGACCCTGCCCTGCTGATTTTAATAAATCTAAGTTATCTAAATATTCTTTAACTCGTTCTCTTCCTATTTTGGCTTTCTTTCCGTCCCCTGTGGTTGTAGATGTCAAGAGTGTGATTGATTTACCAAGGTGATGAGCTGGTAACCAAGCAGCCATGTGGGTTTCTCATGGGAAATTTTATTTGCTTACTTAGGGCTAGTGCAACACTTCCTCACATGAGTAATCCCTTAGACTTCAATGGGATTACTCAGGTGAGTAAAGCCTCGCCAATATGAGCCCTTAATATTTGTACTGAACTGTGAATATGTTGAGTGCTAGGTATTGTATTATACTGTTACTCCCTTTAGTTCATTAACCCCCCCAGAACATGAATCTCCATTGAAAAGCCATAGATGTGGGCTATTGCAAACAAGGGATGATTAGCCAGCAGCATTCTCTGTTGGCTCCTTTATTCCATTTCCTTAGTTTTGCGGATAGTGAATGTGATTCTCACAAGCATTATGAGAGAAGAATAGCAATTTTTAAATCAGCACCGCAGAGCTGGAAAGCTACAAGTGCAATACCACCAGCATACTAGCAGTCTTGACACTGAAATGTAGAAAGTTGACTTGAAACACAAGATAGCTACAGCTAGCACATGATTTATTGATTACCACCTGTCACGTGATGAATTCCTTGCTAGTTTTACTACAAATGCTGTTTTATTGAGTCCTATGGAGTCAAATTAAAAAAATATTATAGGCGGAAATGAAATATTCAGAAGTAGAGCCTTCAAACATCCCATCCTTTGCTATGCTTTTGTCACCTCTCACAAGAGAAACAGTAGCAGCCATGGTCAACACTTGAAGGGGAGATTCTGTGTGAAAACAACATTAGAAAGAGCTGCACTTGGTCTATACTAGAACCTGTACTGTTGCTATCACTGATGAAACTGAACTGATGCTAGACTTACTCATAATCCTCAGTGTAGACACAACCTTTGGTCTATTACAATGTAAGTTTCATCTCTTTGTTGACTGGTAGACGCTGGCATGGGATACAGATGGTCCTGTGCTTTCATATTTGTAAATGTAATTTAAAAGAGAAACAAACAACCCATGAGATGTAATGAAGGATGCTGATGCAACTACTGGACTGTTCATTAGGGTTGATCGAATTATTATTTGTAAATAATTTAGCCACTGTTGGGATTGACAAATTATTCATGAATAATTTTACCATTGTTTGACCATTGCTACTATTAACATTATTGCATGCTATGAAAGTCATCAGAAAAATAATGCCCTGGATTGCACAAAGTGCATTTTACTGGTTATTCAGTGTGTCATAGAAATTTCTGTCCATTCCAGCTGAGGAATAGGGAGAAACAGACACAGCTAGCCAAGCAAGGAGCCCTGGGAGGGGCGATCCGTTTATTTCAATTGCAATTGGGTTCGAGCTCATAAGTCAGCAAGAACAAAGAAAACACTTACACCAAAACATTATATGCAGTTGACTATGATAATCTATTGCTTTATGATTGGCCAAAATTTGTCATCATTACCATACATAATTAGAAAGTTACATGTATCTGCCCCTCTTATGACCCCTTATTGTCCATCTACTTGCTCCCTCCGCCTTGCTTATTTTGCAAACTAAGCAGTTAGCTATCTGCAGGACACAGGCACAGAAAGGTCCATAGTCTCCAGGTTTGGAGTTTGGTTACATTTCCTCTTGAAGGAACTTCCTGAGTTAAGACATAGCTGTGCTGTATATCTTCCATGTGTACGTGACAAATTTGCCCCCTGACAGTTAAGCAGAATAATTTTATATCAAGTGGAAAGGGAGGGACATGTGTTCTATGGATCAAATTGCTCATTAAAAAAAATCTAAACTGGATACTGGTTCCTAGACTGGATTGAAAATTTGCCACTAAAGCATTTTTAATGGAAAATGCTGTTTTCATGAGATTTTTTTTTTTGGCGAAACAGTCCATGTTTGTTTAAAATTTTCAAGTTTTTGTTGAAAAACTAAAAATTATGTAAACTATTTGAAAAAATCTTCAGTTTTGCAGTTTTCAGTTTTTAGATGAAAACCCAAAAAATTTAAGACAAAAAATTCAGTTTTGTTGAAACTTTGCATGGGGGAAAAAGATATTTCCAGAACAGCTTTACTTTCTGTGCATACTGTAGCACAGTCCAGTACCTACAGAAGAAGATTGACAGCTTTCTATTTAGAAGATGTGTTTAGGAAAGACGTTGATGACAAGGTATCTCGTTACACGATTTTTAAAGGGTTCCTGTTTAAATGTATAAAGAAAGACATTTTAAATGCTCTCACCGATTGTAATTATTTTGCTACTTGAAGTGTTAATCACCCAATCTTTCACATATCCAAGAAATAGGACTTTGATCTTAGCTATTTGAATTACAGTATATCTTAGTTGCATGACTTGACTAAATATGCATGATATTCTTTGATTCAATTCGTAACTAATACATGTAACAGAAGAAAAGTTAATGCTGAAAGCAGTAATAGATTTAATTTGCTGCCATGGAAGCCAAAGTGCAAAATCTTCATGAAGGGAACATGGGCAAATAGTACTTGCTACTACACACAATATAAACTAGGTGAAGCTAGGCTAGGCTGGGCAGATCAGACATATATTCCTATTTGCACTTTGTTTTTCCCCACATTCATTATATATGGTTCTTTCACCTATTTCCATTCCACATCAAACATAGTTCATAAGGGAAGTGCTACTACTAAATAGAGGGCCATTGATGTGCCGGCTTAGAAATGCAAAGAATCTATAGTTCACTCCCTAGGAGGAGTTCTTGAGATCACTTACAGTATAGGTGTTTCAAGGAGTGACCTTTTTGCTTTGCTGTGTGCAGCTTTAGAAGCTTTTCCAGTAGGTCTGGAATAGTTAGTTATTGACACAACTAGCCCTCCAGGGTAATCTTTAAGGCAGTTCCTAGTCCCTTAAGGTTGAGCCACAGCACAAGCACTTTTAAAAAGACAGGTATAATTTATCTGTTTTGCCATTATAGTAATAATAAGAATCAAAATGTTCACTTCTCTAGTGTTTGTCATCCAGAGTCATCTGAAAGTGTAAGTTCTATTAACTGACTGTCATAATAATCTATCAGGCAGGCAAATATAGTTGTCCGCAAGTAACTCAATACAAATAAAAATACCAATATGCATTTGTAAATAAGTTATAAAACCTGCTGATAATTGCTGTAATATTTTGTTTAAAAGAACACATTTTGGAGGGGACTGAAAGGTTTGTGTCTTTAGAAGAGTGCTGTCAAGTACTTCAGGCCCTATATTCAGGTGCAACCATTTCGTTTTCTAGTGTATGAAGAATATGGTTCAGTAATATCAATACAAGCTGTGTATATAAACTTAATTTTACCTTTCTTTCCTCTTCATTTTTCACTTCAGCAGCCCACTGTACCTGCATTCTTGCCTTGCCAAGTCCCCACTGCTTTATAACTATAGAGCATCTGCCTTATACAGGGTTGAAAGGTGTTATGGGGGCCAGGCCTTCAATAAGAACTTCACTGGATGCACCTGGAGGAGGAGCACGTGAGCATGCTATGATTCAAAGCCACAGATTAGAAGTAGGCTTACTAAGACTCAGGATCAGTGAGCAGCAAAGAGGCAGTGCAGGAAGGCAAGCTGAAGTCATTCCGAGTGGAGGGAGTTGCAAGGCTGGTGAATTCAGGGAGAAGGGAAGTTAGTTATGTAGGAAGAAGCCCAGGGAAACAGCAGCAAGGGCTGGGACCTACAGAGCCTTAGCTGCTTGTTATAGGTCCCTGGGCTGGAATCCATTGTACAGGACAGATCTGGGCTCCCCTACCAACCTCTTGTGAGTGGCAGAGTGTTGGAGAAGTCAGCCAGTGAGTCTGGAAGGACTTGGAGTTCCCTAGACGGGGAGGACCTTAGTGATGTGCCATAAAGAGGAGACTGCAGTCCCTGGAGCGAGAGGGTTGCAGGGAGAGACTGCATGGGGGAAGACACTGCCAGAAGGGGAGCTCAATGCCTGGCAGAGCTAATTCCCAGGACAGCCAGCAGGAGATGCCACCATCCGTGAGAGCACCCCATAACACGTCCGTTCATATATCTGAACATGTTTCAATTTCATTCTTCAGTTTTTTTCTAAATGCTCTAAATTTTTCCCACCTTCATTCAATCATCATCCCTTTCCTATCCAAAGTCAGGCTTTCAAAAATCCACCCAAGCATTTGCCCAGGGTGAGTAGGAAACATTCTTGGGCCCATGTCATCATTTTCTGCAGAATCTAGTTTTTCATAACGGCCCACCCGAAAAAAAAAGCCCCCATGGCTCTATCCCTTTTGTTTGCAAAGATAACTTTCCAAGCACGATTTTAATGCAATCCAGTGCAGACACATCTGCCTCACTCTGCAAATGCACAGCTCCAGAGCCTCTGCTACTGCTAAGTTTCTAAAAGCTGCAGAGACTGAAAAGTGTCCAGTTTCCACTGATGTATTTCAAATGCCTCTGGGCACAAGGGAAATTAACAAGAATTAAAATGCAATTCTGCTAAAGTGTAAAAAGCTCTAGTAGACGAAGGATGGGAAGAGATTAAAAAAATGAAGGCTATAATGAAGGGAAATTGTATAGTAGTTTTAGCGTGTGTGTGTGTGTGTGAGAGAAGTAGAGTAGTTCAGAACAGTGGTTCTCAAACTCTTTACCATCATGCCCCTTTTTTTCCCCAAATGGAATGAGCTCAGTCCTTAATTTCAAGCGTGCTAGGGACAATTTATATATATATAAAACTATTAATGAAATATTAGTATATGCAGTTAGAATAGCCTTTACCTTGACTTGTTTCATGACTGAGTTTGTTTCTGTGCAACCAGAATGACTAAGTGAAACTGGAGAGTGACCTGCCTTTTCCCTCCTTGACCTTCTGTCCTCCCAGCCTGTTCCCTTGTGAGTCTGTTTTCTCAAACCCCAGTCCTCCATTCTGTCATCCTCACCATGCTATTAACAAGACTGTCAGACAGCTGAGTGCTACAGCCTCTCTCTCTCCTCCATTCTCAGTTCTGCTCTGAGAGAAAATCTCCCTGTCTTCTGTCCTAGTGCCACAGCAGTTGCCAGCAGCAGCAGGGTGGTTCCCAATACCACTTAAGGCAAACCCTGCTCTCTCCCCAGCTGGGTGTGAGAGACAAACCTTGGCTGGAGCTAGGAAATCAAACAGAAAATTATTACCAACAGTGCTTAGCAGCTGTGTGTGTGGGGGGGGGGAGTGACAAGGAGTCAGGGGTGGCACCAGTGCAGCAAGCGCATGCCTGGGGCGGCAAGCCGCAGGGGGCGGCTTGTCGGTCACTGTGAGAGCAGCAGTCAGGCCGCCTTTGGCGGCATTTCTGCGGGAGGTCCTCCGGTCTTGGTGTCAATTCAGCGGCGGGTATGCCAGCGCAGGACCGGCAGAGCACCCGCAGAACCACTGCCGAATCCGTGTGACCGGGGTGGACCTCCTGCAGAAACACCACCGAAGGTTGCCTGACTGCCGTGCTTGGGGCAGCAAAAAACAGAGCTGCCCCTGCAAGGAGTCGCAGGCCCAGCAATAAAACCTCAAAAACAAACTGGGTCACATCGAGCATGGTCCTACCAGAACTGCTGCTCCCACCCCCACGCTCCTCCTCCCTCCCTCCCCCCATTAAGCACTGCATATAGCCATTTGCATTTTCTTATTTTCAAGGCGGTAAATGAACAAAATTCAGCCCCAATCCAGACAGATGCTCTCCTGCCCCCACCACTGGTTCAAGTCCCCATCATTTGGGAAAGCCTGATATAGACACACCCAGTCCCTGTAGCAGCTGACTGGAGGCTGGGAGAGAGAAAGTAGGGAAGAGTCCTCACCTTTGTATAAGCCATCTGGCTCTGGGATTGGCTGGGAAAACAGAAGGAAAGAACACTCCTCCCGACATCCTCAAGTGTTGGGTAGGGGTGCTACAAATTCATCGGAGGCCTGTATGAAGCCTTCACTGAGGTGGCTAATTACCATTTTGGAAGGGGCTAACCCTCTCTCCCAAACCTTAATTGTTTATGGCATGGGCAGAAGAGAGAAGATGATCTCTTTACCCCAAGCCCCTTTTTGGTTAGAGAGCTGGCAAGAAATCCCACCCTCCTCTTATTGGAGGCAGTGAAAGCAGGACTGAGCGCCTCCTTTAGAATGGCAAACTGGATATAGACCACCTGGGCAGCTCATGATGAATCAGCTGGCCCAAAGAATCTAAGACCAGGACTGGGAGATAGATTCACAGAGAAGCCTGCTGGAGCAAATCACTTGATCTCAAAGTGTTTGACAAAGGAGGTCAGTATCATTATCCCCATTTTACAAATGGGGAAACTGAGGCATGGGCAGCAAAGTGACTTGCCCTCGTCACCCAGCAGACCAGTGGCAGAGTCAGGAATGGAACCCAGGTCACCTGAGTCTCACTCCAGCCTGCTAATTACTAGGCCACACTGCTAGAGCATAGAGAGCCAGGCCCATCTAGCAGATGGCATGAACCAGGTCTGATTGCTAGGCCCATGAGTCAAGATAATTAGGGAAAGTGCCTCGATCTGGCCTAGCGTTGAAGGGGTGATGCCAGGAGAGGCATAGCTATCTGGCAAACCATGGCCACTGGGAGCTGCAGGCGGCTATGCAAACTTAAACAAACTATCTGGCGGCCCACCAGCAGATTACCCTGATGGACCACAGGTTGCCCACCACTGCCCTAAGTGTAGATGGGGGAGTTCCTTAGCTGACCATGGTTGGAAAGGAGCTAAAGCGGGATTCTCTTGGAGGGAGCACGGTGGTCCTGGCATTTGATCTCAGAATTAGGTTGTCCTGCTCAAGCTTCAAAGAACCAGATTCTTCATCACTAGCAATTGTTTAAATCAAGATTGGATGTTTTTCTAAAAGATATACTCTAGGAATTATTTTGGGGAAGTTCTATGGCCTGTGTTATACAGGAGGTCAGACTAGATGATTCCAATGGTCCCTTCTGGCCTTGGAGTCTATGAACTCTTTGAGAGTGAGAGGAATTCCAACCCACCTTGGGCTACTGCTCAGACCCAAGAGTAGGAGAACAGGCAATATGTTTTCTTTAAAGAAATATTTCTTACACAGTGCATAATTGACTGGAGAAATCATTGCCACAAGCTGTCACTGGAGCCAAAGGCTTAGTAGGATGAAATAGAGCCTTCCACTGAGAGAAACAGTAGAGCTATCTCCTTCAACTAGTCTATTTCATTTGGAAGTGAAAGAGTACTTTGTCACAGGGTGCATCACTCACCACTGGGCTGGTCCCTCCCCCTGGGCACTCTGGGGATTAGCCTGAGATTGATGCCCCCATCCACAGTTTGGACACCTTTTGGTTCTGGCTCTTGATCTAGCCCACAGCCCGCTCTTGACCTCAGAAACCACCACATCCTCTTCATGTCTCAGCCCTCCGGCTAGGTTGCCATTTGTGTTTCCCCCTTCCGAGGCGGAGTATCACTGTCCGAATAGTCCAGCCACATCCTCAGTGGCAAGTAGGGACCAGGCCCATCCACTACTCCATGTCCCAACCCAAGACCCCTGTAGATAGCAGCCTCCTGCTGTGCCTCTAACTTCCTTCAATGTTGCTAGGATTCTCTGGGCCACTTCCCCATGACCCCAATACCTCTTTTGCCCTTACCTCAGGGCACTCAGATTCTTAGTCCCAACAGCCAGCCAGGAGCTCCCTCCTGCTCCCCTGCTAACAGCTGCTATGTCCAAGGTATTTACAGTTCTCTCTCCCTGAGCACCCAGCAACCACTAACTGACTCAGGCCTTGCAGCTCCTTTGATATGGGCCCACTGGGTCCTGATTGGCTGTTCCTTACAGCTTCTCCCTGATAGGCTGCTCCCCACCAGCCCCTCTAGGCTGCTTGGAGGACTCACCTCCACTGCTCCACTCTGGGATAGGGGAATGATTAATCTCTTTTACACCTGTGTGGGGTGGACACTCCATCACATTCACATATAAAAAATAAATGGTATACAGAAAAACGGGCAAGCAGATGCTCCTTTTCACCTTGTCTCACAATAATAGGCTAGAAAGGCACTCAGCAAAGCTAAGAAAACAAATTTAAAACAAATAAGATATTATTTTACTCAGTTGATATTTAAATAATCAGTCCTTACATAAATCATTAATCAGTCCTTGTAACTCACTTGTGTAGGACAGAGGCAAGCAGCAAAGATTCAAATCCAGTTACATTAATATGAAATGATAGCAACTGCTGTTACTGCATGACATTACAAAGATGATCCAGCCTCGTGCTTTACATCAGAACTGATCTCCAGCTATGACTATGAAGAAATTTCTCTCTGTAGCATATTGGACAATTGTCTAAATATTACCACCCACAGGATACTGAATTAGGTGCACCCGGGGCTGTTATTGTCTACAATTCCTATTTACATAACTCTGTCAGTTGCTTTCAAATATCAGCACTTATATATATATATATATATAAATTGTGAACAGGAACATTGGTCAAATATCTGATGATGATGATGATGTCCCTGTTCACAATTAATGCTGCAAGGAGAAATCCCATCATTTGGCAAAGTTACAGAAATATAAGTAGATGAAGAATGCAATCCAAAAATAAAGCTTGCAACAACTAATGGGGCAGAGAAAAAGGATTACTTTCAAACAATTACTTCCTTGAAACTGAAGAAAGTTAACTTCTGTCTTCGTGGGGATGTATTATGTAGGTTGTCCAGAACACTTGATGGACCCACAATCTGTTGAAGGTATACTCTGAATTCGGCAAGATAAACTTCCTGTAGGTTCGAGGAGTTCAGCTGAGGATCACATTAACAGCAGACAAAAGAACAGAAGCTAATTTGCATTTAAATATATACAAATGTTTTAAAATAACTCTAATATTTGCTTGTACTTGTATCTTCCTTGATAAATCTGTTCCCTGGGTGTAACTGAGGTCAGAACTTGACCCAATCAGCTTGGTCCTCCCTATGCAATTAGAAGGATAAGGCAACCATAAGTCACATTTTAGTACTTCATTAGGCCACTACTGTTTTGAACTCTACTCTGGCAATCTACTAAGCATGGCAGTGAGCTTGGAGCACAGCAGGGAGATTGAAACTTGATCATCACTGTTATGGCTTCCACCAACACCAGCCAGGTGAGTCTTTCTGCTGGTCCTGAAAAATGTCCTGAGCTGATGCTTCTGTAGCACTAAAACACAGTCAGATAATTTGTGACATTCTTTTCAAAATATCCCTGTTAAATAAAGAAGGATAATTTGAGGTTCTGATTTCTTTCATTATAATAAACTTCAGTGTGTAGAATGGGTAATCACACTAAAATAGATTTGCTCTGCTCAGTTTTTTCTTTTTGTGTATAATAAATTAAAGATAGAGATATTCCAAAGCCCTCTTAGAAATATGTTCTTGGAGGCTTTTTCTACCCTGTGGCTATTCCATCATTATAATGCTATCATGTCACTACCATTGCTCCAGTGCAGAATACCAGGAATGATTTAACAGTGCAAAAACGCTGTTCAAACCAGCTTGTTAAGCCACTGATATGAAAAGGAAGGTGGAAGTGTGCATGCTTGTGTATGCTTTTTTTTCTTCTCTTCCTTAGTATCAAATCAGTTTAACTTTGAAATGAGCTAGGAAAGCTCCTCTCTTACCTGATAGTTAACTTTTAAGGTCAAATTCTGTTTTACACAACTCCACTTTCCAGTCAAGTTTCATAGGGTGTAAACCAGGTCAGAACTGGATTCTTAGGCTAACGTTTTAAAATATGGGTACCTTAAATCAGGTGCATAATCTGATCACCTAATTTCTGGAGATCCAAAGCACCAACAAATTCCACTGAAGTCAATTGAAACAACTAATCTGTCAGCACCCCTGAAAATCAGACCACTTTTTTTTTATGTGCCTAATTTTAAGCACCCATGTTTGAATATGTTGGACCTAATGTCTCCAACATACTTAAAGAACAATGGTTCCTTAAGAAGACAATAGATTCTGAAAATAAACACTGAGTTTCTTCCTTGAATATATTGATCAGTTTGCCTGTGGACTCTATTACTATTAGATTTCACAAGAACAATTTGTTCTACTATAAGAGATGATAATGAACCATTATATTTTGCCCAAACAGAGAAAATGCTGACAGCTTAATAGTCTGACATCATTTTTTCCATTTAGTACATTGTTTTAAAACATTTCTCTTAGTAATTTTGTCTGAGGCAGGACTCTGGTTCTATACCTGCCTACACAGTTCGTGACTTTGGGGAAAAATGTTTTGTTTTGCTTAGGTTTTCCCCTTTTTTCTAGAAAAACTGGAATAATACTTCCCTCTCTCACAGGAGTGTTTGGTACAGAAACAAAGGTTGGAGTTGCATCCAAACTTTAGCCAAGTTTAGTGGGGATTACATGTTTTGGTTTCTCTAGTTGAGGTTTAACTACACTGGCAAGTTTCTGCACAGTAAAGCAGCTTTCTGCACTGTAACTCCTGAGGTGTACATACTGCTAAGCCACTTAATGTGCAGAAAGTGCACAGTTGTAGCGCTATTAAAAAGAACACCCCTACAAGAGGTGTAGAGCTTTCTGCGCCAGAGCTACAGCACTGTGGTGCCAGTGTAGACACCATGGCAATTATAGTGCTGTGATTGGCCTCCGGGAGGTGTCCCACAATTCCTGTTCTTAGCAATCTGGTCATCGGTTTGAACTCTACTGCCCTGCCCCCAGGTGACCAACCGTCATCCCTACCCAGACCTCTGCTGGTGTAAATTGGCTTAGCTCCACTGACTCTGATAGTTATGCTGAGTTACACCAGCTGAAGATCTGACCCAAGATGCTGTCCTCTTCTTTATAAATGCTTGGACACTCTGTAACAGTTTTGTGTTTGTGTATGCATTTTTCAAGGTCTACTGTAAGAACCCAGTTTTAATAATCAACTGGCTCAGTAATCTACTATCCAGAAAACAGATTAACTCAAGCACCATCTGGTCCTGCTGCTTGCATATAACCTAGGTCTTAATTAAGAGATGCAAAACTGCAAGGCCATTTAGTATTAAACTGTCTCCTTTGCAACTGGCCTATTAATCCATGGCTAAAAATAGCCAGATTCCCTGGCCTATTTTTAGATGATACATTTAACTGCATATTTTTTGTCAAATAAAGAGCTTATTTCTATAAAAGATACAACTGATCTCACGGTACATGCTGCCTACTGCATACCAAATGCCAGATTCTCAGCTGGTGTAAATTGGCATATGTAGCTCCACTGATTTCAATAAAGTTATGTCAATTTGCACTAATGCAAACTGTGTGTGTGCCTTGTACACATACACACGCCTCTTTAACATCACTGCTGAGCTAACAATTTGAAATGACCAATTCAGTATTTTCCGTTTTGATTTACACAAATTTGCTCACTGTTAGAAACTGAATGTGTCATGCAACCATTAATCAGCATATGGATTGCTTGCAAAGTGTACTCTGCAAGCACTGTTGAATAATCAATATTTGTGATGCATTTCAGTTACCTGATTGGATGGGAGTAACTCATCAAATTGGGTTTCCAGAGCAAATATGAGTATAAATTTGAAATTCACTCTACAAATATTCTGCAGTATTGACTGAAGATTTTCTGTTTTGGCAAATTTTCTACTTAAAAATGTACATCTAGCTCATTGCCTACATTCCTGCCAGTAAACTTGCTCACTACGACATGCATAGAGAACAAACACGAGTGCAACCATACTTGATGTACGCACCCCCTTCTTCCCCCGTGACATTCCCCAGGGCGAAGCCTTAGCTGCTGTATCCCCTTAGCTCTCTAGCCTGGGACACTTTTTACATTGCTTTGCTAGTGAACAACAAACCTCTTCAGGTGCTGGTCACTCAGTCGCCATCATGCAAAGTCAAAGTTTTCCCAGCTGAGTACATTAATGCTACACCCAGTCATCCATGAATAGATACAGGGTTACACCCGAATATCCCTCAGTCACAGCTTTGCTCCCCAGAAATGTGCATCTTGCACCGTTCACTAGCCCACTGGACCCTACAAGCTCATAAATTAGTTTGTCATTCCAAAAAATGGTAATGCTGGTGAATTTCTGATTAGGCCGGTAATGGTCTTTTAGCACCTAGCTGGCATGTCAGTGTACCTTTGTCTTTGAGAAAATGGTCTCATTTGTGACCCATGTGACCCAATGGTGACCCAGAACTACAGCATATTTCAGTAACAATCATATAATAAAATCACATAGCTCCATATACAATGTTGAGACACACATTTTAAAAAGACAGTGATGTTCAGTAGATTGTTTTCAAATGATACATTACAAGGCATACTTTGAACAAAATATATCACCATATAAAAGTGGTGAACCTGGGGTACAGGTGTCACATGGGTAGGGCCCTACCAAATTCATGGCCATGAAAAATGCATCATGGACCACGAAATCTGGTCTTTTGTGTGCTTTTACCCTATACTATACAGATTTCATGGGGGAGACCAGCGTTTCTCAAACTGGGAGTCCTGACCCTGAAGGAAGTTACAGAGGGGTCGCAAAGTTATTTTTGGGGGGTTGCACTATTGCCACCCTTACTTCTGCGCTGCCTTCAGACCTGGGTGGCTGGAGAGCAGCAGCTGTTGGTCGGATGCCCAGCTCTAAAGGCAGCACCCCACCAGCATCAGGAATGCAGACGTAAGGGTAGCAATACCATACTATGCCATCCTTACTTCTGCGCTGCTGCTGGCAGCAGCTCTGCTTTCAGAGCTGGGATCTTGGCAGTAGCTGCTGCTCTCCAGCTGCCCAGCTCTGAAGGCAGCGCCGCCACCAGCAGCAGTACAGAAGTAAGGGCAGCAGTCCCCCCCTACAATAACCTTGTGGGACCCCAAATCCTTTTTGGGTCAGGACCCCTACAATTACAACACTGTGAAATTTCAGATTTAAATAGCTGAAATCATGAAATTTACAATTTTTAAAATCCTATGACCATGAAATTGACCAAAATGGACCGTGAATTTGTTGGGTCCTGAACGTGGGGTAGTCTGTGTCTCTCAAACCCCACAAAAGTGAGAACTAGGAAGTCATTTATAGCACACATATGAAGGGCCAGATTCTGCCTTCACTTAACAGGAAGGAGAAGGGGAGAACTTGGGAAACAACTGAATATCTACAGCATCAAGATGAAAACAATGGTTCCAAGGCTAAGAGAAAGCTATACAGTACTGATTTAGCATGGCAGAACAGTCTGATATTTTGCCAGTTGAGAAGAACATCATGCTGTGAAATATATTTCAAATGATGTTTAATTAAAATTTCCTTTCAGAACCTCTTGCTGGCAACATCTATCTTGCTGAAAAAACGGCATGTTTTGTGATGGGTGGAAGCCCAATATAACAGACTGAAAAAACAGTTTCCATCAATTGTAGGTATGGTACTGATAATTTATTGGATTCTCAAAGCACAAATTGGAGTTATGCCCTTGAAAATCTCTCCTGTTGACATTAAATAACAGGTCAAATTCATTCCTGGTATAATTTCACTGGAATCAGTAGATTTACACCAAGGATGAATAATATAAACACAAAGGTTCAGATTGTTAAACCAGTAGCAAAGCAAAATGGGAACTGCCACAGATGATGTCCCTATCCACTAGACCATCCTTATGATTGCTGCAGAAATGCAAAATATTATTAAAACCAGTGGTTTGGCTTGGCTAAAAAATGATAGTATGAATTAACATTGCTTTTAATAGCAGAGTTGTGCCAGCATTGAATCACATTCAAGTAAATGGGGCACCATGATGATGTCATAGTTTGTCATGAAAGGCATGACCATTAAACATTCAGCCTTAAAATTTCATCATAGAATTGCATATACAGTAGAACCTCAAGTTTCAGAGTAACAGCCGTGTTAGTCTGTATCCGCAAAAAGAAGAACAGGAGTACTTGTGGCACCTTAGAGACTAACAAATTTATTAGAGCATAAGCTTTCGTGGACTACAGCCCACTTCTTCGGATGCATATAGAATGGAACATATAATGAGGAGATATATATACACACATACAGAGAGCATAAACAGGTGGGAGTTGTCTTACCAACTCTGAGAGGCCAATTAATTA